>NW_018745178.1:0-21341 GCF_001683475.1 Chenopodium quinoa
TGTATATTTGGAGTAACACTCGAAATACACAAGGATAAACCAAGGGATAGATAAGGCTAAAGAACCAAAGGCTTCTTAGATAAGTCACACCACTAAGAAACGTTTTGGATTCCTAAGATCACAAGCCAACTAGTAGCCTAAACTAGCTAACTAAGCAAAGGAAACGAAATTCCAAATCCAAGAATTTCAGGTTTTTGTTTCTAATCCAAGAAACGAATGTAAGACAAGTCTTTTTTGTTTGCAATAATCTGATTTTTCATTCACATTTGCTTGCTATTTATAGTGAACAAGCATCCTTAAGTACAAGCTAACTTAAGTGACTTTTCAGCTCACTTGTTACACGCCTAAAGCTAAGTACAATTCAGCTTTTGTTGTCTAGATACATTAATAAAAGAAGCCTTACTTAACTAGATACATCAAAGAGAAAATGGTGGTTTGTAACCTCCAAATAAAATCAGAAATAAGAGAGTATAACTCCCCCTTGATTCACGCCCAAAAAAGCAGCAACTTGGAGGTGTAACAGCTCCCCTTTTCACGCCCAATTCAAGCAGCAAGTGAAGTGTAACTCCTCCTTGTTTCAAGCCTTGAATTAAGCTTGAATGTATGTGGTCAAGGATGTACTTGGACGCCTCTTGAATGTACCAGTTGCTGGCTGAAGTAAACGGCCACTTGAAGACTCAATTGAAAGCTTGTAACTCCTTAATGATGCTGATTGTAACACCCAAGTTAAAGCCTTGAAATTCCTTTGAAAAGAATTTCGGATTCCATGCTTCGTTCACAAGCTTAAATGGCTGCCGTCTTGATGTATCTTGCACTTGTACTTTGTGTGAATGTGACATTATATTTCGAACTATAATCAGCTAAAAATAACTAAGAAAAATATAACTAATTTGCAAACTTAAAATAAGACTAAAGTTTACAATTTATTCAAAGCATAAAAAGAACTAGAATAAACTAGTTAATAAGAACAACAAGAAATTCAAGGGGTTGAATATCTTGCTGCCCAAGGATAGAATGCATAGCACCAAAACATGATGCTACGTCTTGAACCAAGAAATGTCCATAACCAAGTTGTTAGGCTTGGCTACAACATTCCCCCCTTCTTGAAAAGAGTTTGCCCTCAAACTCGGCAACTCTTCAAACTCATCATAGTAAAGCATCTCTTCCCATTGCTTGGGACGTTTAGTAGCCAAAGACCGCAGCAAGGATCCCAAAGTTCTATTAGTCACTTCGGTTGGACCATCCGTTTGAGGATGACTTGAAGTGCTAAAGTTCAATTTCGTGCCCATCTTCCTCCATAATGTAAGCCAAAAATGACTTAGAAATTTTGGATCACGATCACTCACCATTTAGGTACACCATGTAAACGAACAATCTCATTGAAAAACAAGTTAGCAACAGGAGTAGCATCATAAGTTGCATAGGCTGGTTTGTTTGGGAGCATTGAACCGGGAACAAGATCAATTTTGTGTTGTGTGTCACGTTTTGGGGGTAAGCCAAGGGAATGTCTTCGGGGAAAACATAGGAAAAGGTTTTGAGAAGAGGGGTGAGGAGTGGGTGTGGCTCTTCTTGTGACGGTTTGGAAGGGACATCAAGTTGGCTTAAAATGAATGGTTTGTGAGCTTTATACTCATGCAATTCTGATTTTATGAGAGTGGTAAGGTAAGTAGGGGGTGTGGATATGGGGTGATCGTTTTTGAGGTTTAGGGGGGTAAGAAGTATTTTCCGTCCATCCTTAGTGAAGGAATATGTGTTTTTATACCCATCATGCATCACACGCCTATCAAATAACCAAGGTCTACCAAGTAAAATATGACATGCATCATAGGTATAACATCACACCACAATTCTTCTTCATAAGTTTTACCAATGCTAAATGATAACAAGACTTGTTGTGTTACTTGAATCCCTTTACCATGATTTAACCATTGAATCGCATAAGGTTTAGGGTGAGGAACGGTTTTAAGTTTCAGCTTGTCTATCATTACTTGTGAAGCTACATTGGTACAACTACCTCCATCAATAATCAATGAACATACCTTTCCACCAATGGTGCAACGAGTGTGAAAGATTGACTCACGTTGCAAACTTCCTTCTTTGCCAACCATATTGCTTAGTGTGCGTCGAACCACCAAGCATTCTCCTTCGTCTGGTCCAAGACACGCATACTCATCATTCTCCTCAAGGTTGCTGTCCACTTCATTTTCTAATTCATCCTCCTCTTCATGCTCAATCAAAGTGACAATCCTTTTATTTGGACAATCACTAGCCAAATGTCCAAGGCCTTGACACCGAAAACATCTTCTTGGGGCTGGTTTTGGGTTGGAATTTTGGTGTTTTGTGAAGGTGGTTTAGAAGTAGGCTGATTGGACGTTGGGTTTAAAGGTGGGAAATTGGATGTTTGCTTTTTTTGGGGAAATGAGGTTTGAGATGCAAAACGTGATGATTCACTTTTGCCTCTTGCTTTTTGTTGCTGCTCAATCTTATGTGCTAAGATAATGAGCTCTTCAAGGGTAGAGTAAGGATGTAGTTCGGCCACATTGGCTATTTTTGGGTCAAGCCCTCCCAAAAAGCGCACCAATGTTTGAGGTTCATCTTCCTCTACTCCACATTTCATGACAAACCCTTCAAACTCCCTAGCATATTCTTCTACTGATTTTGTACCTTGTTTGAGGTTGTGGAACTTGGAAAAGTTTTCTTGCACATAGTATGGGAAGAAACTTTTGTTTCAGCAACTTCTTCATCTTGATCCACGATCTCACTTTCTCTTTGTCTTGCCTTTCCCTTTTGGCACACACGCTAGCCCACCAAGTTGAGGCATATTTTCTCAACTTCAAGGCTACAATTTTCACCTTCTTTTCTTCCGGTGTTTGCTTGTAATCAAACACTCTCTCCACCGTTCTAAGCCATTCTACAAACTCATCAGCATCGAGTTTGCCATCATACTCCGGAATGTCAGCCTTAATGTCATTGTTAGGCCGTGACCTTTCTCTTTCATGATAAGGTCTATCATTGTGATTGAAATTAGATTCACTCACTTCTTCATCACTTTGATTGTAAAACCCTCTTTTTGATGGCGCAACTTAATAGAAAGGTCTCTTAACTGACCTTGCAAATATTGCATTCGTTGCTCCATATCTTCTTTCTCTTGTGCAACCTTATTGACATATTCTTGCCAATTAGGGGGTGGGATGTCGGCCATGGTTTGTGTTTGGGTATGTGTTTGGGGTATTGTGTTTGGGTATTTGTTTGCTAGACCCCCTCCTTCTAGCGCCAAATGTTGTATATTTGGAGTAACACTCGAAATACACAAGGGATAAACCAAGGGATAGATAAGGCTAAAGAACCAAAGGCTTCTTAGATAAGTCACACCACTAAGAAACGTTTTGGATTCCTAAGATCACAAGCCAACTAGTAGCCTAAACTAGCTAACTAAGCAAAGGAAACGAAATTCCAAATCCAAGAATTTCAGGTTTTTGTTTCTAATCCAAGAAACGAATGTAAGACAAGTCTTTTTTTTGTTTGCAATAATCTGATTTTTTCATTCACATTTGCTTGCTATTTATAGTGAACAAGCATCCTTAAGTACAAGCTAACTTAAGTGACTTTTCAGCTCACTTGTTACACGCCTAAAGCTAAGTACAATTCAGCTTTTGTTGTCTAGATACATTAATAAAAGAAGCCTTACTTAACTAGATACATCAAAGAGAAAATGGTGGTTTGTAACCTCCAAATAAAATCAGAAATAAGAGAGTATAACTCCCCTTGATTCACGCCCAACAAGCAGCAACTTGGAGGTGTAACAGCTCCCCTTTTTCACGCCCAATTCAAGCAGCAAGTGAAGTGTAACTCCTCCTTGTTTCAAGCCTTGAATTAAGCTTGAATGTATGTGGTCAAGGATGTACTTGGACGCCTCTTGAATGTACCAGTTGCTGGCTGAAGTAAACGGCCACTTGAAGACTCAATTGAAAGCTTGTAACTCCTTAATGATGCTGATTGTAACACCCAAGTTAAAGCCTTGAAATTCCTTTGAAAAGAATTTCGGATTCCATGCTTCGTTCACAAGCTTAAATGGCTGCCGTCTTGATGTATCTTGCACTTGTACTTTGTGTGAATTGACATATATTTTCGAACTATAATCAGCTAAAAATAACTAAGAAAAAATATAACTAATTTGCAAACTTAAAATAAGACTAAAGTTTACAATTTATTCAAAGCATAAAAAAGAACTAGAATAAACTAGTTAATAAGAACAACAAGAAATTCAAGGGGTTGAATATCTTGCTGCCCAAGGATAGAATGCATAGCACCAAAACATGATGCTACGTCTTGAACCATCGAAATGTCCATAACCAAGTTGTTAGGCTTGGCTACAACAAAGTCAAATGCATTCTACAAAGCTAATTGAATCAAATGAAAGTCAAAAACATTCCAACAAGCCAATTGAATCAAGTGAAAGTCAAACACATTCAAACAAACTTAATTGAATCAAATGAAAGGCAAACACATTCAAACAGACCTAATTGAATCAAATGAAAGCCTAACACATTCAAAAAGAGCTTTTTGAATCAAATGAAGGTCAAATGCAATCTACAAAGCTAATTGAATCAAATGAAAGTCAAACACATTGAAACAAAGCTAATTGGATCAAATGTAAGTCAAACACATTCAAATAGAGAATTTTGAATCAATTGAAAGTCAAATGCATTCAACAAAGCTAATTGAATCAAATAAAAGTAAAAAACATCTAAAAAACCTAATTAAATCAAATGAAAGTCAAACACATTCAAGCAAAGCTATTTAAATCAAATAAAAGTCAAATGCATTCAAACAAAGCTATTGAAAGTCAAATGCTTTCTACAAAGCCAATTGAATCAAATGAAAGTCAACACATTCAAACAAACCTAATTAAATCAAATGAAAGTCAAACACATTCAAACAAAGCTAATTGAATCAAATGAAAGTCAAACACATTCAAACAAAGCTGATTAGATCAAATATAAGTCAAACACATTCAAACAGAGCTTTTTGAATCAAATTAAAGTCAAATGCATTCAACAAAGCTAATTGAATCAAACAAAAGTAAAAAACATCTAAAAAAAATCTAATTAAATTCAAAATTAAAAGTCAAAACACATTTCAGACAAAGCTATTTGAATCAAATGAAATTCAAATGCATTCTACAAATCTAATTGAATCAAATGAAAGTAAAACATCTAAAAAATTCAAATTAAATCAATAAAAGGTCAAACCACATTCAAACAAAACTATTTGAATCAAATGAAAGTCAAAGGCAATCTATAAAAGCTAATTGAATCAAATGAAAGTCAAACACATTCAAACAAAGCTAATTGAATCAAATGAAAGTAAAACACATTCAAACAAACCTAATTGAATCAAATGAATGTAAAACACAATTCAGAAACAAACCTAATTGAATCAAATGAAAGTCAAAGATGTTCAAAACAGAGCTAATTGAATCAAATGAAAGTCAAACACATCCAAACAAAGCTAATTGAATCAAATGTAAGTCAAACACATTCAAACAGAGCTTTTGAATCAATGAAAGTCAAATGCATTCAACAAAGCTAATTGAATCAAATGAAAGTAAAAACATCTAAAAAAACCCTAATTAAATCAAATGAAAGTCAAACACATTCAAGCAAAGCTATTTAAATCAAATAAAAGTCAAATGCATTCAAACAAAGCTATTGAAAGTCAAATGCTTTCTACAAAGCCAATTGAATCAAATGAAAGTCAAACAAATTCAAAAAAGAGCTTTTTGAATCAAATGAAGGTCAAAATACATTTAAGAAAGCTAATTGAATCAAATGAAAGTCAAACACATTCAAACAAAGCTGATTAGATCAAATATAAGTCAAACACATTCAAACAGAGCTTTTTGAATCAAATTAAAGTCAAATGCATTCAACAAAGCTAATTGAATCAAACAAAAGTAAAAAACATCTAAAAAAATCTAATTAAATCAAATAAAAGTCAAACACATTCAGACAAAGCTATTTGAATCAAATGAAATTCAAATGCATTCTACAAATCTAATTGAATCAAATGAAAGTAAAACATCTAAAAAATTCAAAATTAAATCAATAAAAGGTCAAACACATTCAAACAAAACTATTTGAATCAAATGAAAGTCAAAAGGCAATCTATAAAGCTAATTGAATCAAATGAAAGTCAAACACATTCAAACAAAGCTAATTGAATCAAATGAAAGTAAAACACATTCAAACAAACCTAATTGAATCAAATGAATGTAAAACACATTCAAACAAACCTAATTGAATCAAATGAAAGTCAAAGATGTTCAAACAGAGCTAATTGAATCAAATGAAAGTCAAACACATCCAAACAAAGCTAATTGAATCAAATGTAAGTCAAACACATTCAAACAGAGCTTTTTGAATCAAATGAAAGTCAAATGCATTCAACAAAGCTAATTGAATCAAATGAAAGTAAAAAACATCTAAAAAACCCTAATTAAATCAAATGAAAGTCAAACACATTCAAGCAAAGCTATTTAAATCAAATAAAAGTCAAATGCAATCAAAACAAAGCTATTGAAAGTCAAATGCTTTCTACAAAGCCAATTGAATCAAATGAAAGTCAAACAAATTCAAAAAGAGCTTTTTGAATCAAATGAAGGTCAAATACATTTAAGAAAGCTAATTGAATCAAATGAAAGTCAAACACATTCAAACAAAGCTAATTGAATCAAATGTAAGTCAAACACATTCAAACAGAGCTTTTTGAATCAAATGAAAGTCAAATGCATTCAACAAAGCTAATTGAATCAAACGAAAGTCAAAAACTTCTAAAAAAATCTAATTAAATCAAATGAAAGTCAAACACATTCAGACAAAGCTATTTGAATCAAATGAAAGTCAAATGCATTCTACAAATCTAATTGACTCAAATGAAAGTAAAAAACATCTAAAAAATTCAAATTAAATCAATAAAAGGTCAAACACATTCAAACAAAACTATTTGAATCAAGTGAAAGTCAAATGCATTCTATAAAGCTAATTGAATCAAATTAAAGTCAAACACATCCAAACAAAGCTAATTGAATCAAATGAAAGTAAAACACATTCAAACAAGTCTAATTGAATCAAATGAAATTCAAACACATTAAAACAGAGCTAATTGAATCAAATGAAAGTCAAACACATTCAAAAAGAGCTTTTTGAATCAAATGAAGGTCAAATGCAATCTACAAAGCTAAATAAATCAAATGAAAGTCAAACACATTCAAACAAAATTATTGAATCAAATGAAAGTCACAAACATTCCAACAAAGCCAATTGAATCAAATGAAAGTCAAACACATTCAAACAAACCTAATTGAATCAAATGAAAGTCAAACACATTCAAACAACCTAATTGAATCAAATGAAAGTCAAACACATTCAAAAAGAGCTTTTTGAATCAAAGGAAGGTTAAATGCAATCTACAAAGCTAATTGAATCAAATGAAAGTCAAACACATTGAAACAAAGCTAATTGGATCAAATGTAAGTCAAACACATTCAAACAGAGCATTTTGAATAAATTGAAAGTCAAATGCATTCAACAAAGCTAATTGAATCAAATGAAAGTAAAACACATTCAAACAAACCTAATTGAATCAAATGAAAGTCAAACACATCCAAACAAAGCTTATTGAATCAAATGAAAGTCAAACACATCCAAACAAAGCTAATTGAATCAAATGTAAGTCAAACACATTTAAACAGAGCTTTTTGAATCAAATGAAAGTCAAATGCATTGAACAAAGCTAATTGAATCAAATGAAAGTAAAAAACATCTAAAAAAATCTAATTAAATCAAATGAAAGTCAAACACATTCAGACAAAGCTGTTTGAATCAAATGAAAATCAAACACATTAAACAAAGCTATTTGAGTTAAATGAAAGTCAAATGCAATCTACAAAGCTAATTGAATCAAATGAAAGTTAAACACATTCAAACAAACTAACAGAATCAAGTGTAAGTCAAATACATTCAAACAGAGCTTTTTGAATCAAATGAAAGTCAAATGCATTCAACAAAGCTCATTGAATCAAATGAAAGTCAAAAACATCTAAAAAAATCTAATTAAATCAAATGAAAGTCAAACACATTCAGACAAAGCTATTTGAATCAAATGAAAGTCAAATGTATTCTACAAATCTAATTGAATCAAATGAAAGTAAAAACATTCGAACAAAGCCAATTGAATCAAATGAAAGTCAAACACATTCAAAAAGAGCTTTTTGAATCAAATGACGGTCAAATGCAATCTACAAAGCTAATTGAATCAAATGAAAGTCAAACACATTCAAAAAGAGCTTTTTGAATCAAATGACGGTCAAATACAATCCACAAAGCTAATTGTATTAAATGAAAGTCAAACACATTGAAACAAAGCTAATTGGATCAAATGTGAGTCAAACACATTCAAACAGAGCTTTTTGAATCAAATGAAAGTCAAATGCATTCATCAAAGCTAATTGAATCAAATGAAATTCGAAAACATTCGAACAAAGCCAATTGAATCAAATGAAAGTCAAACAAATTCAAAAAGAGCTTTTTGAATCAAATGAAGGTCAAATGCATTAAGAAAGCTAATTGAATCAAATGAAAGTAAACACATTCAAACAGAGCTAATTGAATCAAATGTAAGTCAAACACATTCAAACAGAGCTTTTTGAATCAAATGAAAGTCAAATGCATTCAACAAAGCTAATTGAATCAAACGAAAGTAAAAAACATCTAAAAAAATCTAATTAAATCAAATGAAAGTCAAACACATTCAGACAAAGCTATTTGAATCAAATGAAAGTCAAATGCATTCTACAAATCTAATTGACTCAAATGAAAGTAAAATACATCTAAAAAATTCAAATTAAATCAATAAAAGGTCAAACACATTCAAAAAAACTATTTGAATCAAGTGAAAGTCAAATGCATTCTATAAAGCTAATTGAATCAAATTAAAGTCAAACACATCCAAACAAAGCTAATTGAATCCAATGAAAGTAAACACATTCAAACAAGTCTAATTGAATCAAATGAAAGCCAAACACATTCAAACAGACCTAATTGAATCAAATGAAAGTCAAACACATTCAAAAAGAGCTTTTGAATCAAATGACGGTCAAATGCAATCTACAAAGCTAATTGAATCAAATGAAAGTCATACACATTGAAAAAAGCTAATTGGATCAAATGTGAGTCAAACACATTCAAACAGAGCTTTTTGAATCAAATTAAAGTCAAATGCATTCATCAAAGCTAATTGAATCAAATGAAATTCGAAAACATTCGAACAAAGCCAATTGAATCAAATGAAAGTCAAACAAATTCAAAAAGAGCTTTTTGAATCAAATGAAGGTCAAATGCATTTAAGAAAGCTAATTGAATCAAATGAAAGTCAAACACATTCAAACAAAGCTAATTTAATCAAATGTAAGTCAAACACATTCAAACAGAGCTTTTTGAATCAAATGAAAGTCAAATGCATTCAACAAAGCTAATTGAATCAAACGAAAGTCAAAAACATCTAAAAAAATCTAATTAAATCAAATGAAAGTCAAAACACATTCAGACAAAGCTATTTGAATCAAATGAAAGTCAAAATGCATTCTACAAATCTAATTGACTCAAATGAAAGTAAAAAACATCTAAAAAATTCAAATTAAATCAATAAAAGGTCAAACACATTCAAACAAAACTATTTGAATCAAGTGAAAGTCAAATGCATTCTATAAAGCTAATTGAATCAAATTAAAGTCAAACACATCCAAACAAAGCTAATTGAATCAAATGAAAGTAAAACACATTCAAACAAGTCTAATTGAATCAAATGAAAGTCAAACACATTCAAACAGACCTAATTGAATCAAATGAAAGTCAAACACATTCAAAAAGAGCTTTTTGAATCAAATGACTGTCAAATGCAATCTACAAAGCTAATTGAATCAAATGAAAGTCATACACATTGAAACAAAGCTAATTGGATCAAATGTGAGTCAAACACATTCAAACAGAGCTTTTTGAATCAAATTAAAGTCAAATGCATTCATCAAAGCTAATTGAATCAAATGAAAGTCAAACACATTCAAACAAAGCTATTAGAATCTAATGAAAGTCAAATGCATTCTACAAAGCTTATTGAATCAAATGAAAGTAAAAAACATTCGAACAAAGCCAAATGAATCCAATGAAAGTCAAACACATTCAAACTAAACTATTTTGATCAAATGAAAGTCAAATGCATTCTACAAAGTTAATTGAATCAAATGAAAGTCAAAAACATTCCAACAAAGTTAATTGAATCAAATAAAAGTCAAACACATTCAAACAAACCTAGTAGAATCAAATGAAAGTCAAACAGACCTAATTGAATCAAATGAAAGTCAAACACATTCAAAAAGAGCTTTTTGAATCAAATGAAGGTCAAATGCAATCTACAAAGCTAATTGAATCAAATGAAAGTCAAACACATTGAAACAAAGCTATTTGGATCAAATGTAAGTCAAACACATTAAAACAGAGCATTTTGAATCAATTGAAAGTCAAATGCATTCAACAAAGCTAATTGAATCAAATGAAAGTAAAAAACATCTAAAAAAACCTAATTAAATCAAATGAAAGTCAAACACATTCAAGCAAAGCTATTTAAATCAAATAAAAGTCAAATGCATTCAAACAAAGCTATTGAAAGTCAAATGCTTTCTACAAAGCCAATTGAATCAAATGAAAGTCAAACACATTCAAACAAACCTAATTAAATCAAATGAAAGTCAAACACATTCAAACAAAGCTAATTGAATCAAATGAAAGTCAAACACATTCAAACAAAGCTGATTAGATCAAATGTAAGTCAAACACATTCAAACAGAGCTTTTTAAATCAAATTAAAGTCAAATGGATTCAAAAAGCTAATTGAATCAAACAAAAGTCAAAAACATCTAAAAAAATCTAATTAAATCAAATGAAAGTCAAACACATTCAGACAAAGCTATTTAAATCAAATGAAATTCAAATGCATTCTACAAATCTAATTGAATCAAATGAAAGTAAAAACATCTAAAAAATTCAAATTAAATCAATAAAAGGTCAATCACATTCAAACAAAACTATTTGAATCAAGTGATAGTCAAATGCATTCTATAAAGCTAATTGAATCAAATTAAAAGTCAAACACATCCAACAAAGCTAATTGAATCAAATGAAAGTAAAACACATTCAAACAAGTCTAATTGAATCAAATGAAAGTCACATTCAAACAGACCTAATTGAATCAATTGAAAGTCAAATACATTCAAAAAGAGCTTTTTGAATCAAATGACGGTCAAATGCAATCTACAAAGCTAATTGAATCAAATGAAAGTCAAACACATTGAAACAAAGCTAATTGGATCAAATGTGAGTCAAACACATTCAAACAGAGCTTTTTGAATCAAATGAATGTCAATTGCATTCATCAAAGCAAATTGAATCAAATGAAATTCGAAAACATTCGAACAAAGCCAATTGAATCAAATGAAAGTCAAACAAATTCAAAAAGAGCTTTTTGAATCAAATGAAGGTCAAATGCATTAAGAAAGCTAATTGAATCAAATGAAAGTCAAACACATTCAAACAAAGCTAATTGAATCAAATGTAAGTCAAACACATTCAAACAGAGCTTTTTGAATCAAATGAAAGTCAAATGCATTCAACAAAGCTAATTGAATCAAATGAAAGTAAAAAACATCTAAAAAAATCTAATTAAATCAAATGAAAGTCAAACACATTCAGACAAAGCTGTTTGAATCAAATGAAAATCAAACACATTAAACAAGCTATTTGAGTTAAATGAAAGTCAAATGCAATCTACAAAGCTAATTGAATCAAATGAAAGTTAAACACATTCAAACAAACCTAACAGAATCAAGTGTAAGTCAAATACATTCAAACAGAGCTTTTTGAATCAAATGAAAGTCAAATGCATTCAACAAAGCTCATTGAATCAAATGAAAGTCAAAAACATCTAAAAAAATCTAATTAAATCAAATGAAAGTCAAACACATTCAGACAAAGCTATTTGAATCAAATGAAAGTCAAATGTATTCTACAAATCTAATTGAATCAAATGAAAGTAAAAAACATTCGAACAAAGCCAATTGAATCAAATGAAAGTCAAACACATTCAAAAAGAGCTTTTTGAATCAAATGACGGTCAAATGCAATCTACAAAGCTAATTGAATCAAATGAAAGTCAAACACATTCAAAAAGAGCTTTTTGAATCAAATGACGGTCAAATACAATCCACAAAGCTAATTGTATTAAATGAAAGTCAAACACATTGAAACAAAGCTAATTGGATCAAATGTGAGTCAAACACATTCAAACAGAGCTTTTTGAATCAAATGAAAGTCAAATGCATTCATCAAAGCTAATTGAATCAAATGAAATTCGAAAACATTCGAACAAAGCCAATTGAATCAAATGAAAGTCAAACAAATTCAAAAAGAGCTTTTTGAATCAAATGAAGGTCAAATGCATTTAAGAAAGCTAATTGAATCAAATGAAAGTAAAACACATTCAAACAGAGCTAATTGAATCAAATGTAAGTCAAACACATTCAAACAGAGCTTTTTGAATCAAATGAAAGTCAAATGCATTCAACAAAGCTAATTGAATCAAACGAAAGTAAAAAACATCTAAAAAAATCTAATTAAATCAAATGAAAGTCAAACACATTCAGACAAAGCTATTTGAATCAAATGAAAGTCAAATGCATTCTACAAATCTAATTGACTCAAATGAAAGTAAAATACATCTAAAAAATTCAAATTAAATCAATAAAAGGTCAAACACATTCAAACAAAACTATTTGAATCAAGTGAAAGTCAAATGCATTCTATAAAGCTAATTGAATCAAATTTAAAGTCAAACACATCCAAACAAAGCTAATTGAATCCAATGAAAGTAAAACACATTCAAACAAGTCTAATTGAATCAAATGAAAGCCAAACACATTCAAACAGACCTAATTGAATCAAATGAAAGTCAAACACATTCAAAAAGAGCTTTTTGAATCAAATGACGGTCAAATGCAATCTACAAAGCTAATTGAATCAAATGAAAGTCATACACATTGAAACAAAGCTAATTGGATCAAATGTGAGTCAAACATTCAAACAGAGCTTTTTGAATCAAATTAAAGTCAAATGCATTCATCAAAGCTAATTGAATCAAATGAAATTCGAAAACATTCGAACAAAGCCAATTGAATCAAATGAAAGTCAAACAAATTCAAAAAGAGCTTTTTGAATCAAATGAAGGTCAAATGCATTTAAGAAAGCTAATTGAATCAAATGAAAGTCAAACACATTCAAACAAAGCTAATTTAATCAAATGTAAGTCAAACACATTCAAACAGAGCTTTTTGAATCAAATGAAAGTCAAATGCATTCAACAAAGCTAATTGAATCAAACGAAAGTCAAAAACATCTAAAAAAATCTAATTAAATCAAATGAAAGTCAAACACATTCAGACAAAGCTATTTGAATCAAATGAAAGTCAAATGCATTCTACAAATCTAATTGACTCAAATGAAAGTAAAAAACATCTAAAAAATTCAAATTAAATCAATAAAAGGTCAAACACATTCAAACAAAACTATTTGAATCAAGTGAAAGTCAAATGCATTCTATAAAGCTAATTGAATCAAATTAAAGTCAAACACATCCAAACAAAGCTAATTGAATCAAATGAAAGTAAAACACATTCAAACAAGTCTAATTGAATCAAATGAAAGTCAAACACATTCAAACAGCTAATTGAATCAAATGAAAGTCAAACACATTCAAAAAGAGCTTTTTGAATCAAATGACTGTCAAATGCAATCTACAAAGCTAATTGAATCAAATGAAAGTCATACACATTGAAACAAAGCTAATTGGATCAAATGTGAGTCAAACACATTCAAACAGAGCTTTTTGAATCAAATTAAAGTCAAATGCATTCATCAAAGCTAATTGAATCAAATGAAAGTCAAACACATTCAAACAAAGCTATTAGAATCTAATGAAAGTCAAATGCATTCTACAAAGCTTATTGAATCAAATGAAAGTAAAAAACATTCGAACAAAGCCAAATGAATCCAATGAAAGTCAAACACATTCAAACTAAACTATTTATCAAATGAAAGTCAAATGCATTCTACAAAGTTAATTGAATCAAATGAAAGTCAAAAACATTCCAACAAAGTTAATTGAATCAAATAAAAGTCAAACACATTCAAACAAAACCTAGTAGAATCAAATGAAAGTCAAACAGACCTAATTGAATCAAATGAAAGTCACAAACACATTCAAAAAGAGCTTTTTGAATCAAATGAAGGTCAAATGCAATCTACAAAGCTAATTGAATCAAAATTGAAAGTCAAACACATTGAAACAAAGCTATTTGGATCAAAATGTAAGTCAAACACATTAAAACAGAGCATTTTGAAATCAATTGAAAGTCAAATGCATTCAACAAAGCTAATTGAATCAAATGAAAGTAAAAAACATCTAAAAAAACCTAATTAAATCAAATGAAAGTCAAACACATTCAAGCAAAGCTATTTAAATCAAATAAAAGTCAAATGCATTCAAACAAAGCTATTGAAAGTCAAATGCTTTCTACAAAGCCAATTGAATCAAATGAAAGTCAAACACATTCAAACAAACCTAATTAAATCAAATGAAAGTCAAACACATTCAAACAAAGCTAATTGAATCAAATGAAAGTCAAAACACATTCAAACAAAGCTGATTAGATCAAATGTAAGTCAAACACATTCAAAACAGAGCTTTTTAAATCAAATTAAAGTCCAAATGGATTCAACAAAGCTAATTGAAATCAAACAAAAGTCAAAAAAACATCTAAAAAAATCTAATTAAATCAAATGAAAGTCAAACACATTCAGACAAAGCTATTTAAATCAAATGAAATTCAAATGCATTCTACAAATCTAATTGAATCAAATGAAAGTAAAAACATCTAAAAAATTCAAATTAAATCAATAAAAGGTCAATCACATTCAAACAAAACTATTTGAATCAAGTGATAGTCAAATGCATTCTATAAAGCTAATTGAATCAAATTAAAGTCAAACACATCCAAACAAAGCTAATTGAATCAAATGAAAGTAAAACACATTCAAACAAGTCTAATTGAATCAAATGAAAGTCAAACACATTCAAACAGACCTAATTGAATCAATGAAAGTCAAATACATTCAAAAAGAGCTTTTTGAATCAAATGACGGTCAAATGCAATCTACAAAGCTAATTGAATCAAATGAAAGTCAAACACATTGAAACAAAGCTAATTGGATCAAATGTGAGTCAAACACATTCAAACAGAGCTTTTTGAATCAAATGAATGTCAAATGCATTCATCAAAGCAAATTGAATCAAATGAAATTCGAAAACATTCGAACAAAGCCAATTGAATCAAATGAAAGTCAAACAAATTCAAAAAGAGCTTTTTGAATCAAATGAAGGTCAAATGCATTTAAGAAAGCTAATTGAATCAAATGAAAGTCAAACACATTCAAACAAAGCTAATTGAATCAAATGTAAGTCAAACACATTCAAACAGAGCTTTTTGAATCAAATGAAAGTCAAATGCATTCAACAAAGCTAATTGAATCAAATGAAAGTAAAAAACATCTAAAAAAATCTAATTAAATCAAATGAAAGTCAAACACATTCAGACAAAGCTGTTTGAATCAAATGAAAATCAAACACATTAAACAAAGCTATTTGAGTTAAATGAAAGTCAAATGCAATCTACAAAGCTAATTGAATCAAATTGAAAGTTAAACACATTCAAACAAACCTAACAGAATCAAGTGTAAGTCAAATACATTCAAACAGAGCTTTTGAATCAAATGAAAGTCAAATGCATTCAACAAAGCTCATTGAATCAAATGAAAGTCAAAAACATCTAAAAAAATCTAATTAAATCAAATGAAAGTCAAACACATTCAGACAAAGCTATTTGAATCAAATGAAAGTCAAATGTATTCTACAAATCTAATTGAATCAAATGAAAGTAAAAAAACATTCGAACAAAGCCAATTGAATCAAATGAAAGTCAAACACATTCAAAAAGAGCTTTTTGAATCAAATGACGGTCAAATGCAATCTTCAAAGCTAATTGAATCAAAATGAAAGTCAAAACACATTCAAAAAGAGCTTTTTGAATCAAATGACGGTCAAATACAATCCACAAAGCTAATTGTATTAAATGAAAGTCAAACACATTGAAACAAAGCTAATTGGATCAAATGTGAGTCAAACACATTCAAACAGAGCTTTTTGAATCAAATGAAAGTCAAATGCATTCATCAAAGCTAATTGAATCAAATGAAATTCGAAAACATTCGAACAAAGCCAATTGAATCAAATGAAAGTCAAACAAATTCAAAAAGAGCTTTTTGAATCAAATGAAGGTCAAATGCATTTAAGAAAGCTAATTGAATCAAATGAAAGTAAAACACATTCAAACAGAGCTAATTGAATCAAATGTAAGTCAAACACATTCAAACAGAGCTTTTTGAATCAAATGAAAGTCAAATGCATTCAACAAAGCTAATTGAATCAAACGAAAGTAAAAAACATCTAAAAAAATCTAATTAAATCAAATGAAAGTCAAACACATTCAGACAAAGCTATTTGAATCAAATGAAAGTCAAATGCATTCTACAAATCTAATTGACTCAAATGAAAGTAAAATACATCTAAAAAATTCAAATTAAATCAATAAAAGGTCAAACACATTCAAACAAAACTATTTGAATCAAGTGAAAGTCAAATGCATTCTATAAAGCTAATTGAATCAAATTAAAGTCAAACACATCCAAACAAAGCTAATTGAATCCAATGAAAGTAAAACACATTCAAACAAGTCTAATTGAATCAAATGAAAGCCAAACACATTCAAACAGACCTAATTGAATCAAATGAAAGTCAAACACATTCAAAAAGAGCTTTTTGAATCAAATGACGGTCAAATGCAATCTACAAAGCTAATTGAATCAAATGAAAGTCATACACATTGAAACAAAGCTAATTGGATCAAATGTGAGTCAAACACATTCAAACAGAGCTTTTTGAATCAAATTAAAGTCAAATGCATTCATCAAAGCTAATTGAATCAAATGAAATTCGAAAACATTCGAACAAAGCCAATTGAATCAAATGAAAGTCAAACAAATTCAAAAAGAGCTTTTTGAATCAAATGAAGGTCAAATGCATTTAAGAAAGCTAATTGAATCAAATGAAAGTCAAACACATTCAAACAAAGCTAATTTAATCAAATGTAAGTCAAACACATTCAAACAGAGCTTTTTGAATCAAATGAAAGTCAAATGCATTCAACAAAGCTAATTGAATCAAACGAAAGTCAAAAACATCTAAAAAAATCTAATTAAATCAAATGAAAGTCAAACACATTCAGACAAAGCTATTTGAATCAAATGAAAGTCAAATGCATTCTACAAATCTAATTGACTCAAATGAAAGTAAAAACATCTAAAAAATTCAAATTAAATCAATAAAAGGTCAAACACATTCAAACAAAACTATTTGAATCAAGTGAAAGTCAAATGCATTCTATAAAGCTAATTGAATCAAATTAAAGTCAAACACATCCAAACAAAGCTAATTGAATCAAATGAAAGTAAAACACATTCAAACAAGTCTAATTGAATCAAATGAAAGTCAAACACATTCAAACAGACCTAATTGAATCAAATGAAAGTCAAACACATTCAAAAAGAGCTTTTTGAATCAAATGACTGTCAAATGCAATCTACAAAGCTAATTGAATCAAATGAAAGTCAACACATTGAAACAAAGCTAATTGGATCAAATGTGAGTCAAACACATTCAAACAAGCTTTTGAATCAAATTAAAGTCAAATGCATTCATCAAAGCTAATTGAATCAAATGAAAGTCAAACACATTCAAACAAAGCTATTGAATCTAATGAAAGTCAAATGCATTCTACAAAATTGAATCAAATGAAAAAAAACATTCGAACAAAAATGAATCCAATGAAAGTCAAACACATTCAAACAAACTTTTGAATGAAAGTCAAATGCATTCTACAAAGTTAATTGAATCAAATGAAAGTCAAAAACATTCAACAAAGTTAATTGAATCAAATAAAAGTCAAACACATTCAAACAAACCTAGTAGAATCAAATGAAAGTCAAACAGAAATTGAATCAAATGAAAGTCAAACACATTCAAAAAGAGCTTTTTGAATCAAATGAAGGTCAAATGCAATCTACAAAGCTAATTGAATCAAATGAAAGTCAAAACAATTGAAACAAAGCTATTTGGATCAAATGTAAGTCAAACACATTTAAAACAGAGCATTTTGAATCAATTGAAAGTCAAATGCATTCAACAAAGCTAATTGAATCAAATGAAAGTAAAAAACATCTAAAAAAACCTAATTAAATCAAATGAAAGTCAAACACATTCAAGCAAAGCTATTTAAATCAAATAAAAGTCAAATGCATTCAAACAAAGCTATTGAAAGTCAAATGCTTTCTACAAAGCCAATTGAATCAAATGAAAGTCAAACACATTCAAACAAACCTAATTAAATCAAATGAAAGTCAAACACATTCAAACAAAGCTAATTGAATCAAATGAAAGTAAACACATTCAAACAAAGCTGATTAGATCAAATGTAAGTCAAACACATTCAAACAGAGCTTTTAAATCAAATTAAAGTCAAATGGATTCAACAAAGCTAATTGAATCAAACAAAAGTCAAAAACATCTAAAAAAAATCTAATTAAATCAAATGAAAGTCAAACACATTCAGACAAAGCTATTTAAATCAAATGAAATTCAAATGCATTCTACAAATCTAATTGAATCAAATGAAAGTAAAAACATCTAAAAAATTCAAATTAAATCAATAAAAGGTCAACACATTCAAACAAAACTATTTGAATCAAGTGATAGTCAAATGCATTCTATAAAGCTAATTGAATCAAATTAAAGTCAAACACATCCAACAAAGCTAATTGAATCAAATGAAAGTAAAACACATTCAAACAAGTCTAATTGAATCAAATGAAAGTCAAACACATTCAAACAGACCTAATTGAATCAATTGAAAGTCAAATACATTCAAAAAGAGCTTTTTGAATCAAATGACGGTCAAATGCAATCTACAAAGCTAATTGAATCAAATGAAAGTCAAACACATTGAAACAAAGCTAATTGGATCAAATGTGAGTCAAACACATTCAAACAGAGCTTTTTGAATCAAATGAATGTCAATTGCATTCATCAAAGCAAATTGAATCAAATGAAATTCGAAAACATTCGAACAAAGCCAATTGAATCAAATGAAAGTCAAACAAAATTCAAAAAGAGCTTTTGAATCAAATGAAGGTCAAATGCATTTAAGAAAGCTAATTGAATCAAATGAAAGTCAAACACATTCAAACAAAGCTAATTGAATCAAATGTAAGTCAAACACATTCAAACAGAGCTTTTTGAATCAAATGAAAGTCAAATGCATTCAACAAAGCTAATTGAATCAAACGAAAGTCAAAAACATCTAAAAAAATCTAATTAAATCAAATGAAAGTCAAACACATTCAGACAAAGCTATTTGAATCAAATGAAAGTCAAATGCATTCTACAAATCTAATTGACTCAAATGAAAGTAAAAAAACATCTAAAAAAATCAAATTAAATCAATAAAAGGTCAAACACATTCAAACAAAACTATTTGAATGAAGTGATAGTCAAATGCATTCTATAAAGCTAATTGAATCAAATTAAAGTCAAACACATCCAAACAAAGCTAATTGAATCAAATGAAAGTAAAACACATTCAAACAAGTCTAATTGAATCAAATGAAAGCCAAACACATTCAAACAGACCTAATTGAATCAAATGAAAGTCAAACACATTCAAAAGAGCTTTTTGAATCAAATGACGGTCAAATGCAATCTACAAAGCTAATTGAATCAAATGAAAGTCAAACACATTGAAACAAAGCTAATTGGATCAAATGTGAGTCAAACACATTCAAACAGAGCTTTTTGAATCAAATGAATGTCAAATGCATTCATCAAAGCTAATTGAATCAAATGAAATTCGAAAACATTCGAACAAAGCCAATTGAATCAAATGAAAGTCAAACAAATTCAAAAAGAGCTTTTTGAATCAATGAAGGTCAAATGCATTTAAGAAAGCTAATTGAATCAAATGAAAGTCAAACACATTCAAACAAAGCTAATTGAATCAAATGTTAGTCAAACACATTCAAACAGAGCTTTTTGAATCAAATGCATTCAACAAAGTTAATTGAATCAAACGAAAGTCAAAAAACATCTAAAAAATCTAATTAAATGAAATGAAAGTCAAACACATTCAGACAAAGCTATTTGAATCAAATGAAAGTCAAATGCATTCTACAAATCTAATTGACTCAATGAAAGTAAAAAACATCTAAAAAATTCAAATTAAATCAAAAAAGCAAACACATTCAAACAAAACTATTTGAATCAAATGAAAGTAAAACACATTCAAACAAGTCTAATTGAATCAAATGAAATTAAAACACATTCAAACAGAGCTAATTGAATCAAATGAAAGTCAACACATTCAAAAAGAGCTTTTTGAATCAAATGAAGGTCAAATGCAATCTACAAAGCTAATTAAATCAAATGAAAGTCAAACACATTCAAACAAAACTAAATGAATCAAATGAAAGTCAAAAACATCTAAAAAAACCTAATTAAATCAAATGAAAGTCAAACACATTCAAACAAAGCTATTGAATCTAATGAAAGTCAAATGCATTCTACATTGAATCAATGAAAGTAAAAAACATCGAACAAAGCCAAATGAATCCAATGAAAGTCAAACACATTCAAACAAAACTATTTGAATCAAATGAAAGTCAAATGCATTCTACAAAGCTAATTGAATCAAATGAAAGTCAAAAACATTCCAACAAAGCCAATTGAATCAAATGAAAGTCAAACACATTCAAACAACCTAATTGAATCAAATGAAAGTCAAACACATTCAAACAGACCTAATTGAATCAAATGAAAGTCAAACACATTCAAAAAGAGCTTTTTGAATCAAATGAAGTCAAATGCAAACAAAGCTAATTGAATCAAATGAAAGTCAAACACATTGAAACAAAGCTAATTGGATCAAATGTAAGTCAAACACATTCAAACAGAGCATTTTGAATCAATGAAAGTCAAATGCATTCAACAAAGCTAATTGAATCAAATGAAAG
>NW_018745179.1:0-22500 GCF_001683475.1 Chenopodium quinoa
GCCGCTGTTCGGGCTCAGCTAGAGGCGGCCCAAAAGAAGGTTGACGAGCTGGAGGGGACCGTCACCAAATTTAAAGCCGAGCTGAAACCCCTTCGCCAGAAAATGCACTCTTACGAAGCCATGGAGAAATCTTTGGCTAACGTAAAAGAACGCCTGGTGAACCAGGAGAAGAGTCTTACCCAAGAGCTCTCGGACAAGGCGAGCAAGAAAAACAAGAGCTCGTCCGGGAGATGGTGGAAGACTCCGCCCAAATCCAACGCATGACCTGGGAACGACTGTTCCCAGTGCCGACTTTGCCTCATGGGAAAGAAACGTACCGCCAGTGTTCGGAAATATATAATCAACAGATCCTGGCGGCTGCTGAAGAAGAGGCGATGGACGTTGCGTTGGAGGAGGAAGAGCCTGTTGTGGCGCTTGTGCCACTTGGGGGAAAGGCATCAAAAGATGATGCAGCGAAGGCCGAGTCCAGCAAGAAGAGTGCTGACCAGGCGGCTGCTGCTGATACTGAACTGCCCCCTTCTTAAGCTTTAAGTATATTTTTTCTTTTCACGGCCTGCGTGCCGTTTGCTTTGTAATTACCCGGCCAGGGGGCCGGGGTTTTGAATATTCTGCTGGTCCTTTTATGGCCGCTCATTTTAATCAAATTTTTTGTTTTTGTTCAAATTTGTCTAAGTATTTGAAATTTGCTCACTAGACAGACTGTTGTGTATGGCCGAACGTTAAGACAGGTACAAATAGTAAGTATGCCGCCTATGCCCTGGACGACTGGTTGTCTGTTTCCAGGATAGATGATCAGTCGGCCATTTAATCAATCGGTATTCGAACTCTTTATTCAATTTGACCAAGTAAATAGAATTACCAAGTAGCCAAGGAATTTAAGTAGGAAAACAAGCGGCGGGTACCGGTTGTTTCCCTTTATTGCCAATGTTGGCCTCTAATTTTGTTATTTGTTAACCTAGCAAGAGTATTGGTTGAGAGCCTTTGTTTATTAAAAAACAAGTGGACGACTCGTACCTTTTAGGCTCAGTACTAAGTTTGAGTGACTATTAAGTTAACATAGGAGTTACTTAGTCTTCGTCACAATCTTGATTGAGTAGTAAAGGTATCAGGCGGCGTAGGCCGGCTAGACCCCTTGATTTACCAATGTTTGTTGGCTATTTACTCATAGGTTATCCAGTAGGAATAGGGGTTCGAGTGCCCTTGTTTGTATAAAACAGGCGGACGACTCAAACTTTTTAGGTTCCATACCAAATTTGAAGGAGTGACTATGAGTTAACTTTGGAGTTACTCAGTCGCCGTCACTTTTGTTTGAGAAGTAGAGGTACCAGGCGGCGTAGGCCGGCTAGACCCCTTGATTCGCCAATGTTTGTTGGCTATTAACTCAATAGGTACCCCCTGCATTTATCCCAAGTAATACAGGCGGTCATCTGACTCAGATGTCAACTGCTACCACTGGTTTGGTTAGTGATAGAGTTATCCTTGTCTCAAAAACGGCTACGTGGTTGCCCTTTGGGACAGTCGTATAGGTGCCGTGTAATTAGTTTATAGAACAATGTTCCACCCAAAAGGGAGCTGCTCTCTGCGACGAATTTCATCCGAATGGATGCCGCCGGACGCCTGCTATAATGTTGGGACAGGTCGGATTAGTTTTTAAAAATTAGATCAGTTGACTAGGCGCCTGGTCTGATCATTCGGCCAGTGGCCTTGGTACGTTTTTGGTGAACGTATGTGCTAAGTAAAAGAAGGGTAGCCGCCTGTTAGTTACAGGATCGGCCAGGCCCTAAACTTTTTAGCTAAGTATTGTGAGTAAAATACTCGAGGGAGAGTAGCCGACTGTAATGGAACAGACGGCATGCCCCTGTAAAGATAAAGAGTGAAACTCAATGGAGAGTAGCCGACTGTAAAGGTACAGACGGCATGCCCTCGTAATACAAAATTGAATAGTAAGTGCCAACTTTATTAAGTAGCTCTTTACTTTACATCATTCAAAAGAAATATTTCTTAAGGTTATCTACATTCCAAGTTCGAGGCAACGGTTGTCCGTCTGGTGTTTCCAGACGGTAGGTACCGTCCCTGACTTCCGCATAGATTCGGTAGGGTCCTTCCCAGTTGGGAGTTAGTTTGCCAGACTCGTTAGCCCTACCAACTGCTTCCATTTTTCTAAGTACAAAGTCCCCTACTTTGAGTGGACGCCTGTGCACTTTTTTGTTGTATGATCTAGTCATTCTCAGGCGGTAGATTTCATGGCGCAAAACAGCATTGCCCCTCTTTTCAGGAAGTGAGTCTAATGCCAGGCGCATAGCTTCCCAGTTTGCCTCTTCGTCATATAGCATTACTCGAAGAGTCGGCTCGTAGTGTTCTATTGGAAGAACAGCTTCTGCACCATAAGTTAGGAGGAATGGAGTTTCTCCAGTCGCCCCTTTTTCAGTCGTCCTAATGGCCCAAAGAACATGTGGTAGTTCATCTGCCCATAGGCCGCCTGCTCGTTCAACTTTTTTCTTGAGACCGTCTGAGATGATTTTATTAAAGGCTTCTACCTGGCCGTTTGCTTGTGGACGGCCGACAGATGCAAAGTAATGTCCAATTCCTTGGTCTCCCAACCAGCTTTTGAGAACAGGCGTCTCAAATTGGGGACCATTATCAAAAACCATAGACATGGGAACCCCGAACCGAGTGATGACGTTTTTCCAAATGAATGAAATTACATCTTTCGTCTTGATTCCCTTTACAGCCTCCGCCTCTACCCATTTAGTGAAGTAGTCAACGGCAACAAGTATAATACCTTCTGCCGCCTGTAGCAGGCGTATATGGACCCAGAATGTCCATGCCCCACTTAGCAAACGGTAGTGGGCTGTGAATGGTAGTGAGGTCAGTAGCCGGACGGTGAATTAATTTGCCAAACCTTTGGCACTTGTCACATTTTTTCACCATCTCCATTGCATCTGCTTCCAAAGTAGGCCAAAAGTAGCCCTGCCGCCTTGCCCTTTGAGCAAGCATCCTACCACCTATATGGGAAGCACAGAAACAGAGTGAAGATCATCTAGTATCTCTCGTCCTTTTCAGGAGTAACACACTTTAAGAAGGGTTGAAGGTGCCCCTCTTGTGCAGTTCCCCCTGTATCATTTCAAAACAGGAGGCTCGTTTTTTCAGTGATGCCGCCTGTTGAGGATCATCCGGCAGTGTACCGTTTGTCAGATATGCCCTGATTGAATCCATCCAGGTTGAGCTTCTGTCTAGAATTCCAATAGGATTTTCCTCGATGCTTCTCTTCTCCATTACTTCCCAAAACACAGTTCGAGGAGTATCGGAGGAGGCGGATGATGCTAATTTCGAGAGTGCATCTGCCTGGTTGTTTTCTGATCTCGGTACTTGGATCAGATGGAAATCCTCAAGGGAGCCGACTGCTTGTCGGACCGCCTGTAAATATTTGATCATGGCCGGATGTGTTGCTTCGTATTCGCCATTGTACTGACTCACTATCAGTTGTGAATCAGAACAGGCGTCTATTTTCCTTGCCCCGGCCGCCTTACACATGCGGATCCCGGCTAGTAAAGCTTCATATTCTGCCTCATTGTTTGAAGCCTGGAAACTGAAGCGTAGAGCATACTCGAACCTGTCGCCCTCTTGGAGATTGACATACGACGCCTGCTCCACAACCGTTTGAAGTAGAGCTTCCGTCCACATATACCTTCCAGACTTGGTCTGGAACTTGAGAGTCAGGAGGACGAGTCATCTCTACAATAAAGTCAGCAAAGGCTTGCCCCTTCACTGCTTTTCTAGGCTCGAAAGTAACTTCGAGACTCTGCATTTCTATGGCCCATTTGATCATTCGTCCGGAGGACTCCATGGTGGTAAGGGGCCGTTTGATCGGTTGGTCGTATACACGACGACTGCATGTGCCAGAAAGTAGGGCTTCAATTTTTTAACAGCCATGAAGAGTGCAAGACCAAATTTCTCCACTAGGGGATACCTCAACTCGGCATTTTTCAGTACGTGACTGACAAAGTAGACCGGAAGTTGACAGCCGTCCCTTTCAGCAAGGAGCACCGCGCTTAACGCATGATCAGAGACGGCCAGGTACATGTAGAGATTTTCTTTGGGCAAAGGGCTGACCAGCCTTGGCAAGGAATGCAAGTGAACCTTTAATTTCTGGAAGGCGGCCTCAGCATCCGGCCCCATTCAAACCTTGCCTTTTTCTTAATTGCCTGGAAAAAGTATAGGCATTTGTCGCCTGATCGGCTTAGAAATCTTCCCAAGGCCGCCAGACAACCTGTTAACTTCTGAACCTCTCGGACGGTACGAGGCGACTGCATGTCAACGACCGCCTGTACCTTCTCAGGGTTCGCCTCTATTCCTCTCTGGTTGATAAGGAATCCGAGAAATTTCCCAGACTCAACTCCAAATACACATTTCTTGGGATTGAGCATGACATGGTGCCGCCTGAGTGTGGCGAAAGTTTCTCGGAGGTCCGTCAGATGATCTTTCTGAAGTTTAGTCTTAACAATCATATCATCAATGTATGCCTCGACGTTTCTCCCAATCTGATCAAAGAACACTGTGTTTATCATTCGTTGGAATGTAGCCGGGGCATTCTTAAGACCAAACGGCATGACCGTATAACAGTATAATCCCTGATCAGTGACGAAGGCCGTCTTCTCCTGATCTTTCTTCCACAAAGGAATTTGATGAAAACCAGAATAGGCGTCCATAAAACTCATCAAGGCATGGCCGGCTGTTGAGTCGACCAGGTTATCAATTTTGGGCAGAGGGTAACTGTCTTTGGGGCACGCCTTGTTCAAGTCTGTGTAGTCTACACACATTCGCCAGGTGCCATTCGGCTTTTTAACAAGTACCACATTTGCAACCCAATCTGGGAAGTAACATTGCCGAATGAACCCTGCATCAAGTAATTTTTTGACTTCGGCGGCGGCCGCCTGACCTCTTTCTTCACCATGGTTCCGCTTCTTTTGCCGTACCGGCTTCTTTTTCGGATCCACAGCGAGTTTGTGTACTGCCAGATCAGGACTAATGCCTGGCATTTCATGGACTTCAAATGCAAAGATGTCTTTGTATTCTTTCAACAGGTTGTGAAAGTCATCACCAAGGTTTCTCAGAGCAGTCGTCCCAACTTTGACTGTTCGGTCAGGGCGGGAGTCGTCTAATATCAGGTCCGTATGCTCACCAGCCGGCTGAGGGCGTAACTCATCCGGCCGGTCCTCTGCCAATGATTGCTATTTTCTTGCCTTTCTGGCGGACTCTGTCTGGGACGCCTTTCTTTTTCTGTCGCCTGTTTCTTGAACAGGCGCACTTTCCTTGACATTGTCAAGGTCTGTTTTTTCTCCACTTGACCCAGTGGCCTTAGCAGTGGGTTTGACATCCGAGAGATAGCACTCTCGGGCCATCCTCTGATCTCCCCTTAGGGAGCCGACTGTTCCATTGTCCCTTTCAAACTTAAGCAGCATAAGTGACGGGATTATAACAGCCTTGGCACTATTCAGGGTTGGGCGACCCAGAATCATGTTGTAGGCAGAGAGTTCCTCTACAACTAGGAATCGGACTACCATGTGTCGTCCTTCCCCTTTTTCGCCCAGGCGGACGGGTAGATCAACTCGTCCCAGTGGGTGGACGACTCCTCCTCCAAACCCTATTAAAGGGTGGGAGGCCGGATGTATGCAGTCCGTCTGATATTTCAGTTTTGACAGACATTTGCTGCTGATGAGATCTGAAGAGCTCCCAGTATCTATGAGGATTCGACCAACTCTCTGGTTGGCCACTTTACATTCAATAACGAGAGGGTCGTCATGCGGCCCCCTTATTCCTCCTAGATCCTCTTCAGTGATGACAATCTCAGGAAATGTATATTTGGACGGTCGTTCTTGGTGAACGGAATTTACATCTAACCGCCTTATATTATCTTTGTTGCCCCTAATAGTGGGGCCGCCTCCTGAGAAGCCGCCTGCAATGGTGTAGACGACTGCATCATCTGTATCGGAACTGTCGGCCTGTTGATTCTTTTTGGCCGACTGCTTTTTTGAGGAAGTATTCCCCGTAGATTTCTTGACATAAGTGTCAAGATCACCTTGATCAGCCAAGCGGTCTAGGTACCGCATGAGACTAATGCAGTCGTTGGTGTGATGACCAATGTCATCATGATAAGCACAGATTTTGTCTTGGTTCCGGTTGCTCGCAGAACCCTTCATGGGGAGCGGTTTCTCAATTGAGAGCCGTCCCTTTATTTCTTTTAGGATAAACTGGTTATCCTTGTTAAACACATACTTTGGGGAGTATGGTTTGAATTCCTTTTTCTTCTTGGCCGGCTGTTTAGAGGAATCAGCCGCCCAGACCCCTTTTCTTTTTTCATCTTTGTTGGACGACTGTTTCTGTCGTCCTTCTCTATTGTCGAACTCTTCCCGTCCGACTGTTTCATTGTACACAGATCAGTCGCCTGTATATAGGCTTCTGCTTCAATCAAGGCCTCTTGAAGAGTCGCCACCCTTTTTCGAACTAAATCAAATTTGAAGGTAGACCCGTCTTTGAGACCTCTAAAAAAGTCAGTATAAGCTACCTCATCCGGTAACCTTGAATCTGTATTCTCATCAGGTTGAACCGCCTGATGTAGGAACGAAGCCCTCCTTTTCACCCTGCTGAATTGTTCCCAAATCAAGGGTCGTTTTCTTCGCAGGGATGTTCATTGCAAAGTTGGAGGCAAATAAGTAAGCAAGCGTCCTGAAACTGTTTACACAACCAGTCGGCAGGTTGCCGAACCATTGCTGTGCAATTCCCTTGAGAGTTGCTGGGAAACACTTGCACCAAGTGGGATCATCCAACCCTTGAAGGTACATCAGGTTTGGTGAATGCCATCAGATGGTCTTCCGGGTTAGTAGTGCCATCATAGGCGCCTACTAAAACATTTTTTACTTTGGCCGGCTGAGCGGCTTCAGTAATTTCCTTGGAGAAGGCCGACGGCTGTTCACCAAGTCTAAGCAGCCGTAGCTGCCAGTCCATAGGTTGGACGTTTTTTGCTGCAGGTCCACCAAATGGAGGTGGCTGCATAAAATATTGTTGTTGCGGCACAAATGGTAAATTTGGTACCGCCTGCGCACTATGAAAGCCAGACTGACGGGAGGTGCCGCCTGACTGACTCTCATGGTACGACTGAGTTGGCCTCATCGAGGCATTTCGCAAACTGTCCTGAAAATTTGAAGTAGAAGCCGACTCTGATAATCGGTCACTCTTCTTCTGCTCTAGCAGGTGCCGAGCATCTGTGAACGTTTGCTTTGACCCGTCCGCCTGAATATGACGAACCGGTTTCCTATTTCCCGTAGGATAACGGAGTTTTGTGAAATCAAGAGCAGACGGCTCCCGCTTCTTAGATTTAGGATGGGGAGTCGCCTCTCGCCTTGAACTGGCTTCCTCTTCAGTGAAGTGGAAGGTTTTTTTGGCCGCCTGCTCTTTGACTGAAGCAGGCGGTTTTTTGTTGATCAACTCTTGGATCTCTCCCTTGAATCCCCTCATGAAGGTCATGAGTTCGTTCCTTGTGATGGGAGCAGACCCATCAGTCGGCTGTTGCCGAGCAAGCGGTGCGCCTGCTGGCTCGCTTCCTGTTTGAAGATACTCCCGTTCCCTTATTTCAGTATGACGGGTACGGCGGGCCCTTAGGGTCCCGTCTGGAGCTGTATGAGTTTCAACTTCAAATTCACTTTCGGTATCATGGTCCGACTGAACTTGAGGGTCGTCTAGGGGACGCCTCTCTTCTGGGGTCGGTACAGACTTGGATGCCATCTCTGAAGTACTCTCCCCACAGACGGCGCCAAATGTTTTGGGGTTTTCTGATGTCCTGCGGGAGAGCTACAATTCCGAGACTGGAACCGGACGCCTGTACCTGCAAAATAACGGAGACTCCTGAGAGCTCCGCCTCCAACGGTCAAGTTAGTACCTGATTAAGGAGTAATTAATACAGAAATTAAAGTAATAAGGTCTCTCTAGGTGAGAGTATTTAATGTAGGTAATCTGCTTTGCTAGCGAGATCAGCCGGTTATTAGTGTGTTCCGTAATGTTTCTCCTCCGTTCCGTTAATTATTCGGTCCCTTGATTAATGAGGATTAATCGAGTATTTATAGCCTTGGGAAGCGTGCAACTCTCTAGGTTTAAGGTAAACCTAGGGCCGATCGGGCTTCTAGACTGAAATGGGCCTTGATGGCCGGTTGTCCCATTTGCATGGGTGGACACGTGGCGTGTCTTAAGTGGTCCGTGGAGGACGCGTGGCGGAACCTGGTTGGTCCACTTGTCAAACGGCGCTTGGTGGATAAAAATCCCTAATCATTAGGTACACTTTTTTTTTTTTTTTTTTGGGGGGGGGGTGGGGGGGGGCCTCATTTTATCAGTTTTACAAAAATGAGCAAAAACTGGTAAAATAAGCAAAATTAAAATAAAAATCATAGGTATACTTAGCTCTAGTGTATGCAAATCAACTAATTAAATTGATATATACAATAATTGAAATTTTTCTATTCTTAAATAAAACATGTAGTACGTGGTTTAGATTTAAATTTTTACATATACATACTTTATCTTTTAAATTAGCATTATTAATTTGGGCACACAAATGGAGTAGCTAGTCTCTTTGTTTTTTTTTTCAAAAAAATTGTAAGTAAAGATAGTTCTTATTGTGAGCTTAAAGTAAAAAAAAATAAAATTATAAATTAATGATTTTATTTACAATATAGATTTATAATTTTATGCTCATAATAAGAACCTTTCAATTTATGAGAACTTATAACTTTTGATGCGATTAGAAAAAAATTATATATTTTATTACCTTATATCAAATACAATGTAATTTTTCTTCTCAATTAATTTATTTGTAAGAATTATAATATCACATAATTGATAATTCACGTACAATAACCAATTATACAAAGTTAACGAGCAACACTTTCTTTTTTTTTTGTTGCAAAACATAGACATATCTCCATCTTGCATCTTTGATATTTTCTTTTTATTCAACTAAAAATATCTATAATATTTATAAAAAATGAATTAATATATTAAACAAGTACAAATAAGCTTATAACATGCGCCGAAAAAGAAAAAAAAAATGTTAAATCTAACATACTAATCTTTTTCTTTTTTGTTATAATTATATTTTCATTCATTCACCAACTTTGTTAGGTGAAATCCTACATGGCAACTCCAAATAGCCCACTCAGTCAAACTTCTGACCTCCAAATTTAATTTAATTATTTTTTTCATCCCAAAAATGTTGAATGAGGTATCCAAACGAGGCTTTCAACTAAATCTCTTCACCAACTCCATATGTCCAAATATTTTGTGATCATCTACTTCTCAACCCCACCATTATCCCTCATAGAACCAATCGAAACGCGCCACGTACAATCACGAGATCATAAACACGACACGTGTCGTATAATCAACGGTTCATTAGTCATTCCATACTATGATTACGCACATATTATGAGTTATTGTGGGTGGTATGTTAGAGAAGTTACATGTTTTGTCAACGCACTTTCCATTTTATACTTTGATCGCATTCTAATCATACCAAACCCCTTTGCTCCACCCGCTACCCCCTCTACCTCTCACCTACTTCCATATATTAACCCCTTAACCAACCCTCCAAAAAAATAGGGAAGGTTTTTAGTAATAACTTACATTACATACCTTCTCTTTCTATACTCTCTAATAAGTTTTTCTTCATTCCTACTTTCTCATCAACTATTATTATCACATACATTTCTTAAACATGGGTTCGGAACAAGTGAGCAACAACCATATTGATGAGCAAGAGGTTGACAAGGTTGTTGAGCGAAAGGAGTTCGTGTTTCAATCGAAGCTCCCAGACATCTACATTCCTAACCACCTCCCCCTACACACGTATTGTTTTGAGAATCTACGTGAGCATGGTAGCCGCCCGTGCTTGATTGATGGGCCTACAGGGCGGGAATGGACTTACGAGGAGGTGGAACAGACAGCCAGACGTGTTGGAGCTGGGTTTCATCACAGACTCGGGTTGCAGAAGGGTCAGGTGATCATGCTACTCCTCCAAAATAGCCCCGAGTTTATATTCTCCTTCCTCGGGGCATCCTTCATTGGAGCCGTAAGCACGACAGCCAACCATTTTTGCACCTCAGCTGAAATTGAGAAGCAGGCTCGAGCTAGTGGAGCTCGAGCCATCCTCACCCAGTCCGCCTTCGCGGGCAAGGTGAAGTCCTATTGTGAAGAGAACAACATTCATTTAATCATTCGTGGATACCATATCTCCAGATGGTCCCCACCCCAACGAGTACAAGCACTTTTGGGACCTAGTTGGGACCCAGGGGAGGAAAACAATTTACCCGAGGCAAATATAACCCCAGATGACGTGGTAGCCCTACCTTATTCCTCAGGCACCACAGGCCTCCCTAAGGGCGTGATGCTCACGCACAAAAAGCCTCGTGACAAGTGTCGCACAACAAGTGGATGGGGAAAACCCAAACCTCTACTTCAATAGCGAAGATGTCATACTATGTGTGTTACCCTTATTCCACATCTACTCCTTAACTCCGTGTTGCTGTGTGCTCTACGCGTCGGGGCCGCGATTCTAGTAATGCCGAAATTCGATATATACATGTTGATGGAACTCGTCCAAAAATACAAAGTTACAATAGCACCCTTCGTACCTCCGATTGTTTTAGCTATCGCTAAAAATCCGGACATGGACAAATACGACCTTTCATCGGTAAGGGTAGTATTGTCCGGAGCAGCACCCATGGGAAAAGATCTTGAAGATGCTGTTAGAGCTTAAACTACCAAATGCCAAACTTGGACAGGTAATTAATTTAATTAATCTCGTATCATTATATTTAAACTATGGTATATAATCATTATTAATTTTTTACTATTTCCGTCGTATAGTATATATACTAGACCTACAAAATCAAATTTGATATGACTATAAAGTCTAAAAGTTTATGATTTGATTTTTTTGCTACTTTTACATAGGTTTCTAGTTCAAATAAAGGTATAACATATCAGGAAAATATGAGAAATAAATAAATAAAGTTAACAAATGAGAATAAATTTTCTGTATAAAAGTCAGTCAATTCTGACGTTTATAATGTTGTCAGATTTTACCGAGAATATACAGCAAAAGGTAACAATGTCATGAACTCACGAACTAATTATTCACAAATTTTAATACGGAGTATGAAGTATGTACATGTGGGGTTGGTGAAAAAAAAATATATGGAATCGTATATGTATAATGTTGATGAGAACGTTAAAGTAATGAGAACACGCCCTTATAAATTGAATAGAAACCGTTCAATTAAGAGACTTTGTAAAAGAAAAATGGTGCATGCTTCAAGGGTGAAAAGAATAAGTAAAATCTTGATAATAGTACTTGTTTATTGAGATGGATAAGTCACATACGTGATACGTCGTCACACACACTTAGGAAAATACTTGAAGGAAAAGTATTGAATTATATAATTATTAATCTCTCCTTACATAATAAGACCGTAAGTAGTTTGTTCTACTTATTTTAGATTTGATAGGTTTTAATAATATAGTTTCTTACAATACAAGTCAAAAAAGAAAGTCTAATTTAACAAATGATATTTTTTTCTTAACTTTTGATTATTTCTTACAAGTATGAATGAGATTCAATTAAAAAACATAAGTTCATATAAGTTACATCCACAATTAATAGATAATAGAGAGTAGTGTAATATATCCTTAATCATGATTATGTTAAACTAACATGAAAACTAATTCCAAATGAAACTACAATTTTAAAATATTTTAACTAATGTCGTTTTTTATAGTCGTAAGATAATCTTTGACAAAATGTTATGCGCTTATTGATTATAATTATGTGTGTGGAATGAGAGTTTGCTCTCTCTTTCACCCCAAAAAAAATAAAAATAAAATAATAATAATAATAATATTAATACGTGTGGAATTGATAGCCTAATATAACTATTAGGTTTGACATACTAACGAGTTGGGTGAAGTTGAGTACTAACTTTTCCATAATTGGGAGAAATTAATGTAAATATAATTGTAGGACTAATTGTACCTTTTTAATTAAACATTTCATACAACGAACTCTCACTGCCAAGGAAAAGATAAAGGGTTAGTGATTTCGATGACTTCATAGATTTATAATTACTCTTGAGATTATCTTAAAATAATACGGAGTATTAGTAAGTTATTTTCTATAATACTCTTACTAACTATATCCCTTACCTTGATACTTAAAGATTTAAAAGGCATAGTTGGCGTGATGGAAACCTAAATTGTAATTAGTGAATGATAATTATGATTTTTTTTTTTCACTTATTTCTATACAAAATATGATCGATAATCATATATGATTAAAGAAAAGAACGTACAAATTTCAATACTACAAAGAAAAGAAACCCGTACTGATAAAAGTGAGTTATATTTCATCATAGTTGACAAAAAAAGGGTAAGAAATGGACAAGGCATGCTCTCCACCACTTTCTATCATTCAGTTTTTTATTTTTAAATTAGAGCACTAGTTGGCAAAATGGTGCATTACATGTCTTTTTCTCCAATTATTTGGAGTTAAAAAATCAATTTTATTTTATTATACACAATTTAAAAGAATGTCGATCTTCTAAATTTAAATCATTATCGATTAAGACTAGGAGTAATAATTTATACAAAATACTTCAAATGATTAGACAATGCAAAAATATTACGTTAACGATTTCTTTTTGATTAATGATATTTGCATTTAAAATTCGGTCCATATACTAGTTTCTTTTTTATTAATGATATTTACATTTAAAATTCGGTCTATATACTAGTTTTCTAGTACATTGTATATTGTTTATTTGTATAACGTAGTTTTATTCATAGGCCATGGCCATCACTTCGCATTATTGTATAAAAATATAAAATATAAAAAAATTTAGTAATAAATATAATAGATGGGAGAAATTAATAGATTTTGATCTTATCGGACATATATCATCTATGACAACTAATATTCAATAACTCATAAGAGTTATAATTCACAACGGTGCTTTTATCCCTATTATTAATCGTGGCAAATTTTGGTGCACCAAAATGCCATTATGGAGTGATAGATTGATGGTGATCGAACTACTTGAACTTTACATAATTCCATTAATGATTATTTTGCTTGATTTGAACTTACCAAACGTTTGTTCCTTTTTTTTATTTATTTTTTTTAATTTTTAATTTTGAAAAAATACTAGTGGATAAGAGATGCACCCTCCCTCCTTTTTTGTTCTTCAATTGAGATTTATTGAGTTTTTCATTTATTTGTGTGATGAAAGTAATGAAAGATAGAATTAGTAGGACTTGATATACTGAACGCGAGAAACACGACAGTAAAGTAATGTTCCTTCATTTTCACATAATGAAATAATCAAATCCAAAATGAAAGTAAGACAATAAAAAAGTGACATATAGAATATTCAATGCGTCGTATTAATTACATTTATCGATACATGCAGGGTTATGGTATGACAGAGGCAGGACCAGTGCTAGCGATGTGTTTAGCATTTGCAAAAGAGCCCATGGATGTAAAGTCTGGATCATGTGGGACGGTTGTACGAAATGCTGAGTTAAAGATTGTTGATCCTGATACCGGTCTTTCTTTGCCTAGAAACCAATCTGGAGAAATTTGCATTCGTGGTAGCCAAATCATGAAAGGTATGTTGTTATCTTCTTTGATTTTTTGTTCAATAGTCATAATGTAAGGAATACATTTTAATACATACCAAAAAAAAAAAAAGGAATATCAATGAGATTTCGACCTATTGATTAAGACTGAGGGCGTTTATAACCCGATTATAGGCTTAGCATTTCAACAAATAAACATGACCACTATTTCGAGACAGATTTGTGAGACCCATTAATGTTCGATCTCTATACTTAGCCGCATATATTTCTATCCTGACCCCTCTTAGATCCATTTGGATGAGGTTAAATTTAGTGGATAAAGTATCATCAATATTCATTTTGGCACCTCATGACATTTATTTGCCGATTTTTTTTTAATGCCTGACTTTTTTCTAGTTGTAATGTTTTACTTTTGATTGCTTCATGTGGTCCACTATACTCCATTTTATCATGCATTTTAAATGGTTTTTATTCCAAATTCTCACATTTTTTTTGACAACGAGAAAAGCATAATATTAAACATAAAATAAATTCTTCACATTGACTTTTAACTAATTTTTGATCCCGTTCAGTGTACAATCTGTATTTAATTAGATCAGTAACTTTGTATTACAACTTTAAAAATTGATGATCGTTTTGAATCATAACCAAAGGCAAATCAACTAATTAGTGGCAATTTGCACGTCCACAAATTTTCGGGCATAAGCAATGATCGGTAGATAAACGATACACATCATTGTTCTCACATAAAAGAGCAAAATATAAAAATATGTACAATGAGATTTATGTTTAACTTTAGGGAGGCTTAAATAGTAGATATGGTTGGTGGGAATTGATGTTGTTGAGCTATTGATTTTCTTGTTGGCCTTTCTATGTTGGTGAAATTGTGGTGTGGAGTTAAAGAGTACCTAGTAATTAAGATAGTTGGTCATTTAATGTTCTTCAATAATGTAGGCTATTAAGAAAATGGGACAGTAATACATCATACTTTAAACCTTAACTTTAAGAGTTTTCGTATTGTGTAATTGACCATATTGCTACATTAAAAACAATTACAATAATCTCTTTTCACAATTTATTCCTAAGGACACAAGCGTCGATCAAACAATTTTTTATAATTTATATATATATGTACGAAGTATTATTTGTCATTGTGGATGCCAACTAGCTTAGTTTGTTAAAGTCTTGAGGGGTGATACCAAGACGAAAGATCAAATCTCATTTATATCATTATCCTTGCGACTCTCTTTATACAAACACACAAAAAAAAAAAAGGAAAAAAAGAAAAAAAGTATTATTTTTTCGTTTAAAAATTTCTAGTACTAGGGTATAATTTATTTTTAGCTCTAGTAACCCTCAATTAACAAATTAATGACTAAAAATTCAGGCTATTTGAATGACCCGGAGGCAACAGCAAACACCATAGACAAAGAAGGATGGTTGCACACCGGTGACATTGGATTTGTCGACGACGACGATGAGATCTTCATCGTTTGATCGGCTAAAGGAATTGATCAAGTACAAGGGCTTTCAAGTAGCCCCTGCTGAGCTTGAAGGCATGCTAATCAACCACCCTAATATCCATGATGCTGCAGTTGTTGCGTAAGTATTATTTTTTCTTCATTATTAACTTAATAATCAACAATAATCTCCTTTATTATGTCTCATATTAATATATTTTACCTTAGATTTGTATTTAATAAATACAATTTGTTAAACAATTTTTCAGAATGCAAGATGAGGCTGCTGGTGAAGTTCCTGTTGCATTTGTTGTAAGATCAAATGGCTCTCAAATTAGTGAAGATGATGTTAAACAATACATCTCCAAACAGGTAGACTTCGCATTAATTTACCTAAATAGTTACCCTGTTAAATTAAATTAGATCACGTTCTATTCACCTGATATTTGTTTAATGCAACATATCAGTAATAATAATCAAACGAATTATTACTGATCAAAATTGAACTTGGTTAAAATTGTTTTTATTTATTTATCGATCCATGAAATAAGAAGAAAAATATTTTACTAATCTAAAGATATTATTTTAATTACTCGTACATATGCGGAGTAATAAACTAAAAAATGTTGTGAATTTTACGTGCAGGTGGTATTTTTATAGAGAATATACCGAGTTTTCTTCGTGGAATCAATCCCTAAACTACCATCAGGGAAAATCTTAAGGAAAGAGCTAAGAGCAAGATTAGCAAATGGCATAACTAAATAGGGTTTTAATAGCCATTTAATTAACCGAAGCTTGAAAATTACCAAGGCATTACTTCCTAGCAAGAGCAACTTATGCAACAATGCAATGTGAAGCAAGGATGCCAGTAAATATATGGTTGTACCAAAAGAATAACCTTTTGGCTTTAATTTTTTTTTTTTTTTTTTTTTGGGGCAATTTGGAAAGGGAAGGTGTTGGAAATTTCAATTAATTACTTCTATATTTCTATGTCATCTATTATAATTTTATTGTATATGATGCCATGGACATTCTATATGGATCGGAGATTTACCTTCTTTAATTTGATCATTGAGTGTTTATTCTTCATTTTTTATGCTTTAAATGTAACTAGTTTAATCCCATGCAATTAAGTAGTTATTATATGTTTAAATAATTGTCAATTTTATATTAAAAAATATGTAATCATAATCTCATTAATTAATGTATTTATTTATTAGTTTTGGAATGTAGGAAGAAAAAAAAGAGAGGAAAAAAAGGATGATGTAAAAAATAGTTTAGGCGGAAATTTTTTTAATAAGAAATTGACATCAGCATGTTTTGTTTTAGTAATAGTTAATAGATTAGATGCTCTTATCAATTGAAAAGTTGGTGAATTATAGCAATAAAAAGTATATTTGGGTTATGGATAAAAATTATACTGTATATGACAACACAATTATACACACGTAACACGTAGGAGAGGGATTCGAGAGGTAAGAGAGGGATTTGAGTATAGGTATTGGAAGTAAGAATATTTATAAAATTATCGCGATTGTTTTGGTTTTTGATGAGAATAAAGGTATATATTAACTGTAGTTTTCAAGCTTTACCATCAAATAACATTTTGATTCCAGTATGAATTTAGGCCTTAAATTGCATGACTATGGTTTATTCCACTTTATGGGATGCAAGAAGGTAATAATAGATCAACCCAAAAGGCCAAAAGTAAAGAAATAAAAAATTGGATTGTAGGCCCATTTCTTTGAGATGGACAGTGACAGAAATATCCAATGATATGACGAAGTACTATAATATAGGCCCATTTAATAAATGTATGTGCTTCAGATGCGTCTTTATATCCGACTCCCGACTGTTTAAGAATCCATTGCATGTATGGAACCAGGGATGGCCATTATTAGGCTTTACTAGATTATGAAGCCTAGTTTTATATACTGAGTACCACTAAAGTTGTTGACTTAATTGCACCATTATTATAATTGTTAGCTTAAGCACAATCTAATATATTATATCATATCATATGACTAATATATTAAGTCGATCTCGCAGTCAGGCCACGAGACAACGACAATTGATATTTCAGTTTTTCGCCAAGTGTCGCGCCACGTAGGCAAAAAATTGACACGTATGATACTAAGCAAGTGATTTTTGGATAGTTTTTTTTTTTTGAAATAAAGATGTTGTATAGAGTTTTATTATCAATATAATTCTAATATTTCATATATACAAAATTAATCCGACTTTGTAGTCAAAATAAAAAAAATTAATCCGACTTTTAATAAATATCTTATAACCCAATTCTATTTCCATCATAAATTTCGTTTTAAAAAGTTCTTTAAAATAAGACCTATTTATAATATATTTAATTTATTTTAAAAAAATAATAATAGAGAATCAGTAAAAAAAAAACAGTTTATATTCAATAAAAATAATTTCAAATCAATAATAACGTAGATAACTATTCACAAACAAAACTACAAAGAGTACACTATTATTTAATTAAGTAAGCGATATGACATCGTATGTCTAAATATTACATTATCAAAAAAGATTGTAGGACCGTATTTAACATTCAAGCAAAAAAGTTTATACTGAAATTTTATCAACAATTTGGACATCGCCACACATTATACTATATATTAAAAGGCATTACTAATTAAGGATACACGCCACGTATTACCCCTCTCTTCCACTGAGAGAATGCCACATCACCAAATTAGCTAGAAATATGAATGCTACGTGTCAATTACAAAAATGCTTTTGTCAAGAATTGAACTTAGGTAATACATGAAAGCTAAACTAAATCTAAAATAAAAGTATTTAACATTATTATGTACATAAAAAATAAAGTAAAATTCATCTAAATAAAATTTAATACATGAAAGCAATAATACAATAATATTTAACGTATCGACTCAGAGCATCGCCTGGGCTAAATACATAAAGCTAAACTTTTAGTCAGGCCACGAGACATCGACATTTAATTTGACGTTTCAACTTTTCGCCAAGTGTCGCGCCACGTAGACGACAATTAATTATTAATATGACACTTAGGATTTATTTGAATATTTTTTTTTGTAAAATAGGATTAAAAAGTTGGATAGATTCAATAGGATAAAAAGTTATTTTAGTTTCTTACTTTCAATAAAATTTGGATGACTTATTAGGATAAAAAAATTATTTCTATTTTCAATAAACTTTAGGTTTAGAATTTTAATTTCAATAAAATACCAATATTTCTATACAAATGACGAATCCATACAAAAGGAAACAACAAAAAATCAAAGAGACTGTTATATATATTGTATAACCGTTCTCTTAAGTCTTAACATTTAACCAACCTTTCCTTAGATGTTCAAAGAAAATGAAAAGAGATCATAGCTTTAGACAACCGTTCTTTTTGGTTGTACATTATTATTTCTATTTTTTTTAGATTGTCAAGTGATTATTAATCCATAAAATACCTATAAATGGACAAGTATATATGATTGTCAAGTGATTGTTAATCCATGAGTAGAAAATTCAAATAACAAGTTTTATTTAAATTTCAATAAACAACCTGGGCATCGCACGAGCACAAAACTAGTATATATATAAAGGGAAGTTTTTTCCCGAGTTTTTAGAGCGCCATGTAAGATTTTAATTTTTAAAAAATTATTAGAGCCACTTAGGATTAATATTATTAAAACGCTACAATAAGATTTTGCCATAAGATTGGTTTTTCTAAAAAAAAAAATCGCCACGTAGGATTAATAATTTTAAAACGCTACAATAAGATTATGCCACGTAAGATTAATTTTAGAGCATCACATAGGAAAATGTTATATTTTAGCCAATAAAAAAAGAATTGCAATTTATCTTAGATCAAAAATTTAATATTAATTATAAAAATAAAATCAGCTGTTTTTTGTGTGGCTGGCCATATCGTGTGGTCGGCTGAGACACACCCAACACTGACCGAGTAACCCCTAACCGTTCGATTAATTTCTGATCGATTGAGTAACCCTAGACCAACCAAGTAACTCTTGAACAAGTAATCCGACCACACGGTGTGACCAGTCACATATAAAACTTTGTGAAATAAAATATTATCTTTTTATATAAGAATTTTATCTAAATATGAGAAACAAAGTTAATAATTCATTCTATAATTAAAATATTCAAGTAATAAGCAAGCGAATATCACAAATTTTATTTGATAGATATATTTAGTAAAATATTTTATTTGAAAAAATACAAACAAACCATGCATCACACGGGCTTCATCTAATGTATATATATTCTCAACATACTTCTATATTTAATTAGAATACTAGCTTTGGACCCGTGCATTGCACGGTTATTACGAAACCTTAATTTATTGTTACCTTAATCATAAATAATATAAAAAATATAGTAATATATACCGACCTTTTTATGCAATAATATACTTAAAGCATTATTTATGTAAAAATATACATTAATATTTGTGTACAAAATCGACAAAAATCTTATAAACCTTATACAACAATAGAAGGTTTATAATAAATTTTGTCAATTTGTACTCGATTTTGTATGTTAAACCTTTTAAAACTTTGAATGATTCAATATTGTTTATATGAAAAGAGTACAAATTATATGGTTAAATAAATAAAAAAAAGTAAAACATTACTGACATATTTGCATTGAAAAGTTTCATATGCATCTTTTACGATGTTCTTTTTAGTGTATGTATTTCATTATGTGATCCGACATATAGTATACTTTGTTAAAAATGATATTTATTTTTAAATCATATTTGATGTAATTTTTCTTTAAGGTGATGATAGTAAATTTTGCTGATAAAATAAATTTGTCATTTTTATGTATAGAATTTAAATGTATTTGAAAATTTAATTTAGAAAATTATATATTAGCAATATATGGAATAATATGCTATTTTTGTGATAATGTTGACATATTTTCTATAATATAAATGACATGAATCTTTTTTATTATTATCACATGATAAAACTATGGTGCTCAAATAGGAAGGTTTTATTATAATAATATGTTAAATATTATTCTAAGAAAATTTGACTAAATTAAAAATGGCATTGGAGGGGGAAAAAAACAGCACTAGAAAGTGACACGCGTCATTTTTAGTGTCTGTTTTAGTATTATGTAATGTAAATGTAATTGATATATAAGATATAATATGTACTCTGTAAATTCGTAGGATATACAAAGTAAAAGATATAGAATAATATCATATGCAGTAAAAGAATGGAAAATATGTGAATTTTTTTTTTTAGGAAGTGAATCACAGTTATATGATTTAGTGAATATTTTTTGTAAGGATGTTACAATTATAAATATAAAGAACTGTATATTTTTGTAAGGAAGTGAATATAAAAAATTTGGAGGGAAATATACAGTACCACGAAGTGACACGTGTCATTCTTGGTGTTTGTTTTAGTATTATGTTATTGATTTTCTATATATGTCGCCTTTAAATTAAAATTCTCTCTGTCCCACAAAACACTTTCCCATACCTCCCTTTCAATCTATTCCAAGTTATCTTAATTTCTTTATTGCAATTAATGATAAAGTTTTGTAAAAAAAAAATAGGAAAAATTGTCAAAAATAATACAAACTTTGACCTATCCGCTAAAAACAAATTAAACTTTTAATTATTTCAGAATATACAACCTTTATAGAGTATTTGCTTTTAATAGGTTGAATAACTACAACCTGTTAACCAAGTAAAACTATTTTAAAAAGAAAAAGGAAAAAAAAAAACTAAAACCTCATCCATCCACCCTCAAGCCACCAGCCATACCTTCGTTTTCCGGCCACACCCTACAAGCCTAACCAGCACTTCCCTTTCCTTATCCTTTTATAACTTGTCTTAAAGTTCTTTTATCTCTGTTTCCTTCATCATTGTTGTGTACACTCTCTTTTATATTGCTCCTTCTCCATATCTCATTTTTCCCTCATCATTGTTGTGTGTACACTCTCTATTATATTTCCTCCGCTCCCTATTTCATTTCACTTTTCTATCCTTCCCTTGGTTTATCCCACTTTCGTTTTCCTTGAAGATGTTCAATCTGTTTATTAGCAAAACCGATAACAATAAACATGTTCTATCTATTTCTTGAAGATTTCAGACGAGAAATATTTAGAGATGAACTTGATTGCGTCAAGATGATCACTATATAGTATATTGTGGTCTATCCATGGTATACCTATACCTCGACTTTGTAACCTTCAGATTTTGCTTGTTCAGCTGCCAAACCAAAATTAAGGCAATCTCCTGTGTATTTCTGTTATAAGAAAAGAGTGTCAGATATTCACAATCAGATCATTAAGGTAAAGATGAGGTGAAAACCATACAAAGGAGCGTATGAGGAAACATTAAATATAGTGCTCATACTATTAAATCAATGCACAATGCTACATAAATAGTCCAACAAACAATGTCTATTTTACAGCCAAAAGCAAAAACATTGCCCCAGCGCTATTGTTAGTTCAGAAGTCAGTTTTTGTCAGACCTAGCAAGCTTCATTACTAGAACAAAGTAGGGAAAAATCTAAGTTAGAAATCTTATGTAACTTATTGTGATACAGTGCTCAAGATGCAAGCAACTCTTCCAATATATTTTTTTTTTCCAGAATAAGAAAATGTTTACCACTTAGACATTACAAAGATAGAGGTTTGGTACTCTACCATAATAGATAACAATCAAGTGCAGGCATACATCATTGAATTTTCTACATAAATTAGCAAAAGTGATTCAGGCTGAGCCCTATAAATCCGTATTATGTTTTGGCTTATACACTTGCACATAAAGAACTTACAGTTTATAATTTCTATCATTCCTACCCAATCAAACCTGCTAAATGACAGGATAGAGGGCTGATACCAGTTATACTCCAATACTCTTCTCCCTTTAAAGCACCCCGGTCTCGTACTAAAAATTGTAAGAAAGAATGGGTGGATAACTTAAAACATCCACTCCAAATATCTAGTAATAGTCAGTACACTGTGAGTGGTGCTATTCAGAACTACAAGAGAGACAATATCATATTCCTGAGCATGCATGAACCAAGCATCATGGGAAATGAAAGAGATTAAGTCAGCTAACCCCACACCAACACACATGCACAACAGTTGGGTAGAATCGTAGAAGGAAGTCAAGAGTCTCAAGATAGAGAAATAGCATAATGGACCTAGATTTTAGAAAAAGTTTCAAATGACAAAATAATTAATGATGATTCAAATTACGATCATCAGTGATACCAGATGAACAATTGGCTTCCCTGCAGCCTGCTTATGATGTCAGGTGACAACTTAGTAAGTGCCCCCTTACACGGGCCTAATCTTCAGTACTGCCCCTACC